>NW_016922283.1:1065832-1083646 GCF_001483705.2 Eufriesea mexicana | reverse complement strand
CAACGCGCGGGAAATCTAACATCGACGTGACGCTCGTCACTCCGGAAGCACTACCGCTCGTGCACGACTGGAAGGTGCACGAGGACGGAACCTCCAGCGTCCGCCGGATACTGGAGACGCGACTTAACCTCAAGAAGAGGAAAGCACTGCCACCACCACTGCCGCCACGCTACCACACCAGGTAGGACAAGTAGGAAAAGTTCCAGAAGCTCATCATGGAAGAGAAGAGGAACCTGTTGGAAATGGTAATCAGGTGTCAAGAGGATGTAGAGAGTATGGGCGTAAATCTGAAGCGGGTTCTCACCAAAGCCTGCGACGCGGCCATACCGAAGAAGATATGGCACGAAATGTCCAACCCTTGGTGGATCCAGGATCTCACACGTGCCAAGAGAGATGCGTACCGAGTAAGAAGGAGGTACCAGGGGACCAAGGACCCCGCAACGAGGGAGATAGAGAAACAGCGCTACCGCGAATAACGAAGGAAGTACACCAGAATGGTGACGAACGCGAAGATCAAAAACTGGCGCAAGTTCGTCACCGAGGAAGGAAACAAGGAGCCCTGGGGAATTGTCTACAAGACTGCCCTCGGGAAACTGAGAGAAGAGGCGACGTGCGCACTCCGCACGCCGCAAAGAGAAACCTCGAGCTGGCGATCCACGGCGGAGGCGAAGTTAACCGTGCTCGTACCAGATGACGACGTGGAATCAGACACCCGAGCAACGGTGGATCTGAGAGGACTCCAAGAACGCCCTGGAAACCGCAGACAGCCCCCGATTCAGGTACGAGGAACTGGGGAGCGCGATAGTGCGGCTCAAGAGAGTCAAATGCCCTGGCCTCGAACAAATCGAGTCGGAGGTAATTCAGGAAGCATCGAGAACCATTCATCAAGAGCTACTGAAACTCGTCAACGACTGTTTGGAGTGGGGATTCTTCCCGAGAAGATGGAAAATCGGTAAAGTTGTTACTGTACTCAAAGGACCGGAGAGTGACAGAAGTAGCCCAAAGTCGTATTGGCCGATATGCTTGCTCTCAATGATTGGCAAGCTATTGGAGCGACTAATGGCGGAAAGGATGGCCCCACTTCTCCACAATCATATACTGTCATCGGAGCGACAGTTCGGATTCCAGCCTGGAAAGTCGACAGAGGACGCAATTGTCAAGCTACGAGGAGCGGTAAATGAGAAGAGCGAGTGGAAGTACATTTTAGCGATTGCACCCAACATTTCGGGTGCCTTCGAAAATGTGTGGTGGCCTAACGTGCTCCAAGATCTGAAGCGAAGGAACTGCGCGCAGAACTTGTACAAGCTGACGCAAAGCTACTTCACGGACAGGAAAGTCCAGCTGATAGGGAAGCACGAATCTGCCGAGAAGTCAGTAACGATAGGTTGCCCGCAAGGGTCGATACTTTGCCCCAGCCTCTAGAATATAGTTTTCGACGACTTGCTCGCTCAACTAGAGTCCGAGGGGACCCAATGCGAAGTGGTCGCGTACGCCGACGATATAATAATCCTGGTCGGTGGTAATTCGCGGGAGGAACTGCGGCAAGAGGAGCAATCGGCGGTGACAGCGGTCTTTACATGGTGCAGCCGCAAGAGGCTAGCACTATCGGCCGACAAGACGGAGATGCTGTTGGTGAAAGGGAAGCTCGACGCCGAACGGCCACCAACAATTCGCATCAACGAGAAAAGCATCAGGATGCGCCCATCAATCAAATACCTGGGCGTTCATGTTGAACGCGGCCTGAGGATAGAAAATCACGTGCAAGAAACAGCGCACAAGTGCAGAGGAATGTTCAATAGCCTTGCAAAGGTGGCCAAGGCGAACTGGGGTCTCGAACGTGGAGCCTTAACCACCCTGTACAGGGGGCTGTTTGTCCCGATCGCCACGTACGCCGCAGCTGGCTGGAGCGACCAACTGAACTTCAAGACAAAGATCCTCGAAATATCGCAGACAACGGCCTTGCTTCAGGTCACGAAGGCATACCGGACAATTTCGACAGTGGCTCTTCAAGTGATAGCTGGGGAAATGCCTATCGATCTGGTGGTCGGAATGCGCGCGCGGGTGCACGCAGAAAGGAAAGGATCCATGAAAATGGTGAAGCAAAGTGACGCCTACGGGATGAGTCCATGGCCACTTGGCAGGAGCGTTGGCGAGGGACAGGGGAAGGACCAACAACATACGCCTACTTCGGCAGCGTCCACGATAGGGTCAAGAGTAAATGGATCCACGTGGACCACCATGTGACACAGTTCCTCAGCGGCCATGGCGACTTCAACAACAAGCTGAAGTACTTTGGCTGTAGTGAAACGGAACTATACGACTGCGGTGAAGAGGAAACGCCGGGGCACATAATAGAAGTGTGCCCACTCTATAGTGAAGAACGTCGCGCACTGAAAGAAGGCCTCGACGGCCACAGATTCAGGTGGCCAGTCGAAAGTCGTATCCTCGCGTCAAGAAAGGCGTTTCGTCGATTTCGGAAGTTCGCTCGCGACGTACTCTCCGCCGAGGTGAAGAAATGGCAGGAAAGAGGAGAGGGAACAACTTCAAGAGGAAAACGTGGTGGCAGAGGGAGAAGACGCGGTGTGGAAGAAGAAGAAGAAAGTAGAAGCAGAGGACTAAGAAGAAGCACAAGGCTGGCACAAGCAGGACCAAGCCTGAACAGGACCAACCGCTGCTAAGGAGGAAGCAGCCAACTGTGACAGACGAAGAAGGTGGCCAGACAGGATGACCACGAAAAGCACCGGGGTACACAACAACAAGGGATGAGAGGTAAGACACCTGTGACAGTCACCGCAGGCGGTATCCAGAGATTGATACCGGGACGGTGCAGGTATATCGGCATACGCCAACCTGCTGGGACCGAGCGAAAGCTGGCAGCTCCGCCTCCACTTGGCTCCCTCTGGTAACGAGGCTGCGGGCTGCTAGACAACCCGGAGCCACGGCCAAGTGAGCTGCTTCCACCAAGGGTAGGTCCAACTTGTCCGATGATCCTTCAACAGTGAGGGCAGGGTGTTTCCAAGCCGCGTGTCCAACACCTACACACGCCTTCCCCTGCGGCGGCGACGCTAGAAAGTACAATAACATCTTTTCGCGAAGCCCTCATACAGCATTAGCTCGAGGCACGGCGCGGTCGCCAGTTGGCGGGCCCCGGTAACGCGCACAATACTTGTATTTATGGCTGTGCACAGTATAGTATGGTTTATAGATGATATCTCCTGCGATAATTGAACTATCCATTTGTCATTCTAAAATTGCTGTCAAATTTATGTGCTCCGTAAACAGATTAATCGGATAACACTTCCAGTGCTTAGACGGCTTTACTCAGTAGGGTATTGTCGACTTTCCGTTTTTCTACAAATAATTGATCTAATCATTAATCATTGCAGAATAGCTATAGAATTAGGACAATCTGCGAATAGATTAATGCAATTGCAATGGCACTGAGTAGATTTCTGTACCCAGTACCGTATTGCCACTTGATAATATCTCTAGCGATATATGAAATATCCACTGATCATTCTAAAATAGCTGTGGACATTATATGACCAGCGAATAGATTCATTCAATGGCTACAGGAAAGTGTAGATGGCAATACTGCGTAACGTATTGTTAATTGTTAACTTCTCTAGCGATGCTTTATCTAGTAATTGATCGCCCAATAGTTTGTTGGAGAATTTAGATGCTCATTGAATAGATGGCCCAAATGGAAATAGATCGGTATTAGTGGCTACGCTCAGCAATTTATCATCAATTATTAAAATCGCTGGCGATAACTGATCCATCCTTTGACAATTCTTGGATTCTGTAGAATTTGGATGATCAGTGTGTAGGTTAATAAAATGGAAATATAATTTTGTAGGCTGATATACCCACTTCTGTATCGCCAATTCTTTATACCTGTGGCGATAATTGATTTACCCCTTCGTTATCCTATCGTCGTCACATAATTTATATGACCAGTGAATAGATTATACCAATGCAAATAATACTGTGTAGGTGGCTGTATCCAGTAATGTATATTCAGTATCTAATATCTCCAGCCATAATTGATTTATCCCTTGACAATTCTGGAATTACTAAGGTATTCAACGTTCAGTGGCTAATTTAATCCAATGCAATGATGCTATTCTTTTGTATTTAGCACCCATGTATACTCTGCTGCGCTCTGCTGCACCTTGGTGCACACTGCAGTGCACCGCCCTGGATAAGTTCGGGAAGGTAGAATTTATAAAGCTACGTCAGATTAGGATAAAACCTTAGTCTGCTTTATTCGCTTCGATATGGTGGTTTTCGTCGCTTTACTGTACACTGCTTTCTTCTGCTGCGCAACGTTTCGCACGGATATGCTCTACTGTGGTAAAGTTAGGATGTGCAACGATGGATAGTGTTAGGATAGGAATCGTTGCTATGCGCTGCCACCGGTGGTATTCGGCTCTTTAACCTGCTGCGCTATGCTCTGCTGTCCTCAACTGCACTATGACGTGCTCAACTATGGATAGGCTGGGTTAGGTTAGTTTGGGTCTGGAATCTGTGCTTCTCGCTAGCATTCTCTGGTATTTGGCGCAGTAGAGTGCTCTCCTAATACCTGCGTCTCCTTCCTGCGTTCTGCTGATCTCAGCTGCAGTTAGGTTAGCGAAAGTTGTGTACGTGAGGTTGGGGTATGACAGGCTTGGATTGGTTAAGCTAGGATAGGTTCCGAATCTGTATTTTTTGCTGCCATTCGATGGACTCTGCGCTTCACTGGGACCTGATGCACCTTCCAACGATCTGCCTTACTCTGCTGCCGTTATGCATTGTTGTGTCAGGGTAGGAAAAGTTTGCGTATGTTATGTTGGCTTCGTTTATGAATTTGTGCTATTGGCTGCTCTTCGGGGTATACGACAATTCATTGCATTCTGCTGCCCTCTGATGAGCTTTTCTGCCCTCTGCGGTGCTCCGATATGGTTGGGATCGGTTAGATTATGCTAGCTTTTGCTACGTTAGGAGTCTGTTCCGTACTCTGCTATTCGTTAGTATTCGGCGTATTACGATACTCTATTGCGCTCCGCTTTACTTTGCTACGTTTAGGTTAAGTTAGGGTAGGCTAGGCCAGGAACCTGTGTTATTAGTTGACATCCTTTGTTGTCCTGCGCTTTACTATGCTCTTTTAGACTCTGCTAAGCCCTGCTGTGATCTGTTGCGCTTTCCTGCGCTTTGACGCCGTGGTGTTTATATTCGGAGAACTCTTGCCCAGAACTTTGCTAATCAGTGTTATTAGGTCTTATCCGACGCTACACTGCGCCCTGCTGTGCTATGCAGCGCTTTAATGAGCTTTGCTTTGCTCCGCTTTTTTCATGATGGGTGTAGAGGGAGTTGTATGGTTTGGTTAGATTTGGATGCGTTGGTTGTGGTTAGGCAATGTAAGGTTAGGAATCCGTTATATGCGATGCTTTTCGGTGGTATCGCTAACCGAACTGTGCTCAGTTGTGCCCTATATCTGCAGCGTTGCTCTTTGAAGCGGTGCTTTTCCAAGAAGTGCTAGTCAATCTTAGTCGATCCTATTCGGCGCTATACCGTACCTTGCTGTCCTCCACTGTCCTTTCCTATGCTCAGCTGTGCTTTCCTGCGCCCTGCTGTGCCCTGCGGTGGTTGGTATCGGTTATGTTAGTTAAGGAATCTGTGCCGTTCGTAGCTTTTCATTGGTTCTGGGGGTATTACTAGGCTCCGATCTGCACTCCTGCGATCAGCTTCGCGCTGCTGTGCTGTGCCTTGTTTGCGGTTTTCTTCAATGCGATGCCGGGCACTGAAGTGCTGTTCTGTGGTAACGGTGCTGCTTGGAGTGGTGCTGTCTTGACAAGTAGTACGCTGTGCTGTGCTATGCTGTGATTTTCGGTACTATTCATTTCCCTGCGTTGCTGTGCTACGTTCTGCAGCGCGTTGCTGTGGTGGTAGAACTAAAAAATTCCATACATAGATAACTGATGTTCTCTACTTCATTCCAAATGCGCCATACAATCCAAATGAAGCTTGTGGATGGCGAAAACAGTAACAGTGACTAAAAATTCAGCGGCTTATTCCGCGGAAGTACCAAACACTGCGGAATACACTTCCCTCTTCTTTTCTTGAATAGGAATATGCCTGTTATGTAATTTCAGCTCTTGCACTGCAAATATCGTTTTCGGGTGAGCTGCGAGCTTCTGATACTACGCGCAATAGGAAATGAAAAATGTAAATCGAATGGTAGAAGTTCATATCATAATTGAGTCAGGAAAGTATGATACTTAATCCAAAGCTCATTTAAACTGTTGATAGGAATTGGTTAAATTTGCAGGTCAAGGAAAATTGCGTTAAAATTGTTTCTTTAGGCGTAGGTAGCGAGATTGGTGTAATTGCATAAAGAAAAAGTAGTCGTAGAGTTAACAAAATAGTAGAATACATCAAAGAGTATACCACTAACTATTACAGTCGTCATTGTTCAAGAATATAGCAAATGATAGTAGTGTTTGATATGACAATTGATCATAAAAATAGCATTAACCAATTGGCAGATTTTAATTATCTTTGTAATCAAGTTTGTCATTTAATTGGTTATACTCATTCCAAAATTCGGCAATATGTACCTCGTCCGATATAAAAATTGTGCTATTCTTTTTTCAAGCAGCATATGCGTAGTGCAGTTCAAATCATGTCATACATCTATCATATTCCCGTGGTTTGCAAACATGAAGAGGTTAGTTTCTTGAAATAGGTTACCCTATTAATTAACAAAATATTCGTAATATTATTACGTAATACTTGTGTAACACGTCCTTAGAAGCCAAAGCGTTACAAACCCTAAAACAAATCGCTCACTACATCCATCCATTCAAGCTCCACCGTTCCCACTCAACTACAGCATAGGAAGTGCACTTTTCTTCCATGCACTCGATTCTGTGGAAAAAGAACCTGTAACCATCATACCTGATAATCCAAACAAGAATAGTGGAGAAAAGAGCGAAAGGGCGGAGAAATAGAGGGCGCACACATCCTGCACTTGTCATCCGAGCACCTTCCATTCAGTCTCATCTTCTAGCCTCCACTTTCATCGTCGCATTCCCTAAAACCGCTCACCGTTCCGATATGGGGTTTTCCTAGCGACATGATTATTTCTCCTTTGACTACACAATATCCACAAACCCTCAATTCAGTCAATTAATTAGTACTTAATGGACACGTCATGAACAACGTTCTCCATCGCAATCGTGACGCAGGCATCGAGAAATTGCGACGGATTCGCGGACCTAGGAAGCATGTGAAATCTGTATGAAGATGAAATTTTGTAGTCGTCTCAACGAACGACTTTATCCCGTGCTGTGATTGTTGAAACTTTGGGAGGAAGTATTCATGACTTGGGACAGGTGCAATCGCGCAGTACGCGACGAAATGACAGCACAGCCAGCAGGTTTCTATGTTCCTTATACCGAAATTCATTGTACGCACAAGTCACACACGTATTCGCTTTGTATCTTCAGCCTTTAAGACCGCGAACGAACATTATATAACATCTACGATTCCTTCTACAAATTATGACGGCATATGTGAAAAATCGCGGCAGCGCAATAATGCATGGCGAATGCGCCAAAAAAGGACAGAACATAGAGGATATGATTTTCGAAAGCCCCTGGATTAATATGTTCTATAATTTAATGTGGTGATTCCGAATCGAGGAGCAAACACTGGCTGCCTTGACGCGCTTATGAAACAAATAAATAACAGCAATTGATTTTTGCTATTTTTACATCTATATTTAAATAATATTCTGCAAATTCTAACAGTCTCTTCAATGCTTCTATCAATTGCGTTGTGTAACGCTAACGTTCCCACATCCAATCAAATCTGTCTATAATGAAAAATAACTTCCTTCTATCGAAATATACCGCTCTGAAATTATTCGAGAAGCACTGAAAATTATAGAGCGGGCTATCACCTTGTCGCATGGTGTAGCTGTTGCTTTGTTGTTTCATGAAGAATTTCTACCTCTTTCGTGTCTGAAATGAATGTTCATGAGTAGATGTATAGTGCAAGTGATATTAAATTTTAGTTATCATTACTTTCGTTTTACATAGTTTCCCTATGACTAATTTCGTGGCTTCTTTTGACTGACTTGAATATTTACATGTAGATAAATTATGGAATTGAGACAAATTTTTCTGTGCATATCCCGGCATATGTGGTATTTAATTTTACCACTATTTGTATGGATAGAGTGGTCAGAGGGAAGCGGATTTGTAAATTTGAAATAGAAATATATTCGTGGAAACGGATAATTGAGTTAATGCCAGGGAATGATATTTTTCCGTATTATTAAATGTATAAGTTGACATAGACAACACTTTATATGTTCTTGAAAGTTAAGTGGATAACTTAGATTAGACTTGTATAATTTAGTGTGTAGATTTGTGTGAAATATTGAGTACTTTGGAATCCCGTTACATAAAAATGAACGTAAAGGAGTGGTTATATATTAACAGTCGTAGAAAAATGTACTTTTCTGTTTGCTTCGTGAGAAAAGAATTTTGTGATATTATCCAAATTAATTCCGAGGCGTTAGTTTGGATTTGGCCTAAATTATAAACATCGGTAATATATTATTTACAAATAGTTTTATTCGGTGCTTTACAATACCATAAGTGTACTCCTCTACCTATTTAACCTATTTTCAATAATCTGTGAATATTGCATTTCGCCTTATTTCAGTTATTATTTCAACATGCACGTCCTTTAACGTCACACCGGAATCGATTGACTTCACATCATAAACTAAAACTATTAAATTATGAAGCAACATTAACGAAGGAAACATTCATTCAATATATACAAGAGTAAAGAATAAAAATGAAATTATTTGCTGCAACGAATATCAAAGAAGATCAACCACCTGCTATAAATGATCGCCCACGATATCGTGTATTCAAATTCAGCCACGAAATCTTTGGAAACGAAATAAGCTCTAGGAGCAGAGCTCCGACACACAAATCAAGCCAGGTAATAGAATGGAAAATAATTCTAGTATGATGAAATGGTCGCGGTGGAGAAATACCTGGAATGAAATTTTGGCCATAGTGTTCGAGGGGGGGTGGACTAAATAAAAATGGTGCACGTTGGATCGGTGTGGAGGATGAAAAAATGAATGCTAATGACGTATCGACTACACCTGTCACGTTGTATGGGTTCAGCTGGACCAACGATTGCGCTCACTCCTTCCATTCCCCTGTGTGTGTATGCGTGTGAGTGACATTTTTCATCTTTCTGCAAAACCGTCCACTTTTCCTTGTACTCCCTTCCTATGCCCCTCTTTGTCCCTTCGCAACCACATGGCTATTGCAGGTAAACGTGAAGTAAGTTCACAAGAAGTAATCACGAGAATCGATGTGCACATGCATACTCATGGGAAGATGGAATGATTCTTCCGTCTTCCATTGCGAGGATTTTATAATGCATAAACGTTAATTTGTATATGGGAGCGAAGCGCGTGTAAGTGCTACTGTCAAATATGAAAATGTGAGAGTATATCTTTGTCGCCATTTTGAGTAATCATTTGTGCAGTTATTATGAGAATATCTTATAGCATGAAAATTCGATATAATACTGGAGTTAGTATGGTATAAATTGTTTCGATTAGATTATGCATCTGGAGAGAGGAAGCTTGACGGAATTAGTATAGTGTGTTTAGGACATGCATATAAACATAAAATTCAGAATGTTATTTTGGCGACAGGAGGAACGAAATGAGAAATGATGTGAAAATGGTAATATTGCTTATTATGTCTTTCCAATACCGTATGCCGTGCTTCCTACGTATTATAAATTAGCGCAGCATCACGTTCATAAAATGATATTGTGTATAACATTTCTTAAGACCTTTGTTATACTAAGGTGAATGCTGGGTCACTGACCTCCGAGGATAATTCAGTCTAGAGACTTAGAAATCAAATTTATTATAAGCGATGTGGTTTCAGGTGAACTAACTATCCATGGTTTGCAGTAATTATGGATATTACCCTCTGCGATTCATATTCTTCGTAGCATTAGCCAATAAACTGATATTTTGAGAAGATAACTCTAGCGACTACAACTAAATGTAGATATTTATTTTTCCTAGGAAGGCGGGAAGAAAATTCTATGTTACAAATTAAAACTACAAGTAAA
The DNA here is from genome assembly GCF_001483705.2 of Eufriesea mexicana. Lineage (NCBI taxonomy): Eukaryota > Metazoa > Arthropoda > Insecta > Hymenoptera > Apidae > Eufriesea > Eufriesea mexicana. The sequence goes on along the minus strand of NW_016922283.1, from coordinate 1,073,479 downwards.
ATTTTGAAAGTAGAATCTTTAGTCGCTTTAATACCGTTATGGATGATTAAACACCTCCTAACAATGTTCCAACAGTTTTCAAAATAAATTTATCTCATACGCGCGTTAAACTTTATAATCCTTCTTACTACTTGTGGCATAGAGGCAAAGGGTTCAGATTCGAAATAATGAATTACTCTGCTTAAAAGAGAAATTAAATTGATTCTAAAATTGGTTAAGCGAAGCTTTGCTAATGCCAGTGAACTGAGAATTCACTCGAAACATAAATTGGAGCAGATTTTCCTACTAATGTATGGCAATCGTTCACATAGTCATACCCAATAGATGCAGCTCACATTTCCTTCGCAGATAGTAATACGATTTTCGTGTAAGTGCAGATTACGTGTAAAACGTTAGAGCGAGAATTCCATTGAATTAATAACGTATTCGATATACAGTTCTTGCCAGAACTCGTCTAGAACTTGCCATCAAACACGCACAAATATACTCACAGCAACGAATTCAAGGTGAGGTAAAGTTAATTGCCCTATACGTAACTGTTTTGAAAGAAATAATATGTTTACATCTTAAAAGTGCAGTAAACAGCGTATTAGATATATTCCTTGCAATAACCACTACATCAGCGTATACCAATATTTCTCTAAAGAATTGGAGCACAATTTTGAACCAACATCAACCAAATATTTCCGATTAATAGACCAAAGTATACGTCAAAATACTAAACAATTTCCGACTAAATATTACTATTAAGAACTTCTCGAAATTCGGCAATGTTACAAGCAATGGTTTATCAAAAGCCTCCACAGCAGTCATCAAAGGTCTCGTTAAAGTTATAGCTGTTCGAAGGAATACATTGTCTGGGAGAAAATCCTCCGTGACTCAGAGATCAAGCAAATTCTCTCTGTGCCCTGTCTAACTACTCTCGTCGATGGTGCACACGTTGGGCGTTTTTAGCTGCAGTTCGGACCGGAGGTACAACGATAAAGCCACATATGAAACTTCCGACTACGTGAATTCGTCGTGGAAAAAAGCGCGGTGAAGGGAATGGGAAGAAGGAAGGGAGCAATGGGATCCCGCTAGTGGCGGCTGCGCGGAGGGAGGGAAAGCATTATTAATACCGTTGAAAATCTGCTTTCTTCGACCGACACCGCGTCCCTCGTAAGAAGCGACACACTCGGTCAGATGTTACGCTTCATCCACGTTCCATCCATTCTAATAATCGTTCTGAGCCGGTACGTCATATGCGGGTGAATTCCAGCCCCGGTAGTGCGGAACTTTCGATCGACTTGGTGTGGCGGAAGTTGCCACGCTCCTAAGTACAGCGGCCGGTTTGTCGAGAGAGAGGAGAGGCGAAACTTTGGAAGAACAGTTGGAAGAAGCAGGGGAGAGCTCTTTGCTCTCTGAGAAGTTTTGAAAGAGCCATGAGATCGCGGCACTGTGGAATTTGCGAATTGTGTCAACCCTGATAATGTATGTGGAGTGGTTAGGAATGTATCAGATATGTAATCCTGGGCCACTATAGCAAGCAAATGATGGACGTACTTCAGTCAAACTATTTTAGAGTGCATGTTTACTGAAAATGTGCAGTACTCACATTGTAACAAAGGATCTTGGCGTCTCTAACTTTACATGCATATCTTCACCTTTGTTCCACGTACGTGGTAGAGTATATCTTCGCAACCCCTCTGTTTCCTCACATTCCCACAGCTGTGTCCCATGTTTCACTTTTCTCGTTTCGTTTATCTTCGAACCACCAACGAAGATTGTTGCAAGTTTTCACACAGTTCGTCTCGAATCTCACGAAAATTAGGAGGTAGGTTACGTTTCACCAAATATCCGACGGGTAATTTGGCTGTGAATACGAGAACGGTATCTGTCAGTGTTATAGATAGATTGAAGGATGACATGGATATAGAATTTAAATGTTTGCTTAGGAATTTAAAATTGTTAACGGCTTAAAGTACATTGTTAACATTAGCATCATCAACCTGTAACGCGCACCAAAATGTCATACACGCTATTGTTGGCAGTTAACCATTTGCACCCTACGATCTTCTGGCCAAAGGAGGATAGCTGTTCAAAGATTTTCCGTTACAACTCTGAATATAGTTTACGGAGAAGGAACAAGAAATCGAATGACACGTAAAGATGTTTGACTCCAATACCTCGCACACCGTTACATTATCTGTAATTTGACATATTTCTGATTATCGAGCTTCAAATTTTTATCAATTGGCGAATGAAATGCGCCTCTCAAGTGAAAAGGGTTAAATCGGTATAAAGAAATTAGAAGGGCATACATAATTATGATAACGATCGGATAAAAATCGATAACAATACACAGATTGGACAGTGGTAATATGGATTGGAAACAACAAGATAAATATGAGAGAATGACAATAAAGTTACGAATTATTTCTCGGGTTACCGCAACGCTCAACACTGAATTGCAGTATTACAACACGGTTCGACTTCGACTCTTAACTTTACAACTCGATTAAACGACAATTACCTTCGACATCAACTAAAGATCAACTTGACCATGTACGGTCATATTAATGGACGGACATGTTACTCACGGATTACCCGACTGACCTGGGCTTTGTGTATTCGACCCTCGTTCTCCAGGTAACCTTCGAAAAGCTACGCGTGCAGGATGGAAAATGTGCGATACTACGTATATTCTGCAATAAGCAACTACATACTTTCGGTAATTGCGAAAACAGTGTATCTACAGCAAGTCATTCTATCCCCTTTGGTAGTTCTATAGTTAATATGAGTTTTTCTGTTCTTGTCATTGGTGAATTATTTATGGAGTCTGTAGAAGTTTTGAGTGAGAGTTTTTGACGAAATATATAAGGTAAATAATTTAAAAATACAAATTCCAGGAAATGATTTATCTTGTCACATTCAGCGCAGAATTATGTGAAGACTCATGGGTTATATAGGATAATTAGACTGGGAACATGAATTGAAAGCAGAGATTTCTTTGCTGCGATATATAGGGTACGACAAGTATTGAGAATTATGTTAAATTTGGTCTTAGCTGATTAATTCGAATACATGCGTCGAAGATGTTAAGAGAATTGTTAAAATCCGTTTAATACGTTCACTGTAGGAGATTCTAATTCTGACAGCCCTATGAAGCACGTAGTTTTGCCACACATGTGTGGCAGATACTATGATGCATAATGCAGTTTCGCGTGAAGGTATGATGAAAATTTGTGCCATTGAAAATCTACATTAATCGACCTTCGTAGGTTAGGATGTGACGGTGTATTACGATATTAAGGATAACATTTCCTAAAATCAATACAGGATTATTAACAAAGGAATGCTCTGATTAAATTCGGTATAAGTTAAAACCGACAACAAAAGTCCAAATCTAGGTACACGAGATGGAACTGAAATTCGTAGGCCGTGGTTCCCAATTTCAAAGAAAGGATTCGTACGCGAACTCCAACCTTTGCAAGAATCGGCAATTCTAGCGATTATTATCTTATCCGGCCTACCGCAATTGTCCTGAACGGAGCGAAGGCGTCCCGCAAAGCGTGCTCGTCTATTGAAGCAGAGGAGATGGATACTGACATTAATTCCAGTCTGACTCCACCCTCTAAGTTAATCGAAATTACGTCATTCCCGTGAAACGTCCAGAATTGTATTACTCACAACTCACGAAGATTCGATACTATGGAAATGTGCTTAGTGTAACCTAATCCGCCAGCAGTCGCGGAAACGCGGTTTTTATCATGTTCGTGCCTGCACTTTCATTGCTGCAAGTACGGTATCGCGCAGACTAAAAGTTCTAAATGCGTTGGTAATATTAGGTTTGCAATTAACGTATGCAGCTGAAAATTTATTACTGCATATAAGTAATCGAGGACTTACTTCGAACAACGTAACTAGCAATAGTAAATTATTAATACTGATAGTAATTTAAGACCTTGGTACCCTGTCGCATACGAAGTTAAACAAGTACTATGGATCATATGCTTTCACTTCATAAACTATAAGCTTCTATCAAAATTCAAGTTGATAAGTATCTTCGCGGTTTACTGGTAATATGCAATGAAGTGCATATTATAACAGTCTCCGTATCCTAGTTACGGCAATGTCTTTCATTGTAGATGTCCTGTCTATATAAAAAATAGGTGTGAAGCGTATGAGAAATTTAATATCTCATCTTATATTTCTTTAGAATAATTTCTGTTCGCTTTATAATTACGGAGCTCAAAAAGAACATTGAATATATCCAACAGATCGCAAATATCGTAATCTTTGTACGCTGCCTATAGCTTGGCACTGTCTTCCTAAAATTGCTCTTTGGAAATCGATACCAATTACCAGAACTTACAACGTAGAAGTGGCTACACGTCGAGACCCGACATGCGCCCTAGTGGCGAAGTCTGCGAGCGACGTCTACTTCAAAGTTATGTAATCTAGCTTGGAGCGGAGCAAGTTAAAGTGAAGCTACTGACACTTCATTATATTTCGTGTATTACAGAAAAGGTTTCGTATTGGTATATGAAAACTTCTTCTCCACTGACGCAACGCTAATATGCTACAGTTCAACTGACTCAAATATTCCTAAGTTCCCAAAAATTTGGGGAATCATGTTTGAGAAGCACGAGCGGAGAGAGACTACGTTACAACCGCTACGGCCATGAACGAGTTCTCGATTATTTAAAAGACCGACTAGCATACGAACCCTGGGTTCCTGACGCTCCAACATGCGCATCACAGTCTGGCCTAGCCTACCTCAGACAATGCCGGCCTTGCCGTGACTTAGCCGTGAGCCAATGTATTCCCCGATCCAATGAAACCCCCAGAGCCGCTGCAAGTGTCCAGTCGGACACTCATTAAGTACCAAATAGCGGCCGGACAGACATTAACGGACCCTGCCCCAAGGGGTAGAACTTAACCATCCCATACGTTATGACCGTAGATAAATGCCGGACCAACTACATGTCTATACCCTAGAAGCGTACGGCTAGGGCTGCTGGAACCTCACATTGACTCCAGAAGAAACAGTAACCCGAGTGCCATCCTGGAACCCGATGCATGATGAGATTGACATTGGCTTGAATGTGCGTCGGAGACGGGTCGTGACGATGACGTAGATGCATGGTATTATCGGGTAAACGGAAGTACGTCGCGTAGGCCAGTTGATACTTAAGGACAATCGCGATTATCAGGAGAACTATTATGATGTATTTGGTAAACGAAAGGGATAACAGAGAAAGAATATGGAATAGATATTTTCTCTCCAAGTTATGTAGCTAACCTTTCTACGAATATGGCGCACGTGAGTCTTAGCCTAGTAATCTATCTTAAAATTATTTATAACTACTCAGATCTAAACGCAAGCATCCCTGGTCGTCAAACATTGTCTTCTACCTTGTAACTAGTTGTCTCTGATCGCTCGCATCCCACGTCATCTAACGGAGTCATCCACATTATATCTTTGGAAACCTGAATGCTCAAATGGGAATATATTAATTCAAATATAAACTCGAAAGAAAATGTATTAGTTACATGAAGTGAAATAGAAGCGAGACGAATAGAAACCGCGAAAGTTAACGAAATGGAAGGAATAATCAATCGTTGAGATAGAAACAGCCCATCGATCAAATAAGACCGAATTCGAGAAAACAAACCAAGGATGAAAAAATTCGGAAACAGAAGTAGGTAGATTCGGTAATAAAACAAGTATGGGGTTGGGGGGGTGATGTATGTGTGGAGAGGACAACGGCTGTCGACTAGCCAGAAGATCCAAACAACGGCCACCATCCATCTCAACAAACCACCACCCCACACCAATGCCACCTCCAATCACTTCGCTGACGACCTGTTCGAAATTTCAGAATTTACTTTGAAGACGTCAAAGCAACGAATGAACTCGAGTTCAAACTAGCGAATTCAGATAATAAACTTATAAAGTAAGTATGTAGACTGTTCCTGGGAAAGAACTGATTAGAAAGGGGAACGATGAGACGTATTAGATACAACAACGGTATATCTGAATTGGAACGAGAATATAAAATCGAAAATGGACTGTATACAAATTTATTTAACAAAGCGAGCTCGCTCAACTCTGACCCTCCGGAAGGTCGCCTAGGTCCCATTGGTGAAGTCCCGGAAGTGCATGGTCCAGACCACGAGGTACCTCGTCCGAGCTCTACCCGGCAATGACCTGAGAATTCGCTCGGTGCCCCTATTACATAAGCCCCAATCGGTTTCAGAAATCGACCCAGAACTTTCGAATTTTGTCGATTTCGTTAATAGTTACCTTTCTCTATAACATTGGATATTTTCTTACCTTTCTCTGTTTCTACTGTAAATGTATGGTTCGGGTTATTTGTTATTAACAATATGAATTAGACGTTAACAATAAATTCAATAATTTAGAGAAATTATTAATGCAATTTACGGGTTTACTAAATTAAGGGCTTCTCCTGTTAAGTTAACCGTGTTACTCTTTATGCGTACGTTTTTCAGTTTCAGCATATATACTTTACCGTTCTATCAATACCGATCGTCACCTAAATATTGCTTCTGGATGGTGTCTTCTTCACTAAAATGTACAGAATACTCTAATGTGAAGCAAATTGGTACACCTTTTTATAAAAATCCAAGAAAATTCGTATTAATTATGCACGGAGAATTATTTCTTATGTCTGATAGCTATAAATAATTACACAGGAGCAAAAATAATATTAATTAGAGACATTGATTAGCTCGGGATACACTCATCTAACTTGAAAGACAAGAATGAACCTCCTATCGTTCTTACTGATTATTCCTGTATAAACGCACTTTTCTTTAAATTTGAGAATGCTAGATTAACTTAGATTACGCATTCGTTTTTGATAAAGTAAACTCAAAAGGATTACCAAATGGTTATCACAGATTTAAAAAGTAGTTAAAATTTACTGGACAATGTAACCAAGAGCTATCTATTCCCTTATCAAATTTTTTAATCAGAGATGCGTGAAATTTATAATTTAATCTTGTAAGTTACTTTCGTTCTATTCATTTTTGTCACAAATTCATGCCTTGAGCAATATGTTATTTACCGCAAACTTAATAATTAATATATTCCTTGACCGCAAATTTAATTGGCTGTTTAATGATTAGTAGCAAATGCTATTTTCCTATAGTTACTTCATAATAGTTGCAGTTCAGTACCCTTATTACCCTTTCAAATTTTCATTGTTAGTCTTATTTGGAAGTAATGAAATATTCAAAGGCAAGGACTTTCGGTCCCTATATCACGTTTACCTCCTATACCTTTAAAATTTATATACGTCTATCCATCAAGGCTTCGAAATAATTGTCCATTCAGTTCATAGTCCACTCCCTATCTCATTCGAATGACATTAGTTATCTTATTTGCACAGTCAATATATAACATATATAAATATACGTTTCACATATACTTAAACATAGCCAGAGGACCAACTATCACCGTCCAGTCTCGCTTCAATCTTAAAACACGGAGATTTTCAATTTAACAAAGCCTCTCATCTTAGACACCACTCACGCCGCGCAATACTCCCCCCTCGGTGTTCTCCTTTATAAAATCTCGTCTCTCCTCGTTTTCCTAAAAATTTTTTCGAAAAATTACTCATCTTTTCCTCTCAGAGA